>NC_092502.1:34807287-34817287 GCF_047511675.1 Marmota flaviventris
TCTGTACAACCACATTCGGTCTGGCAGGATCTGGTGGTGGTTTTATTTGTTTGTTTTTCGGGAAAGCACTCAATTCGCTTCTCTGGTTCCCCCTTTGAGGAGTGGACATGACCACAGTGGAAGCCTACTACTTTCTCACTTTTTAAAAAGACCATGAACATGTGTGGTTTTACAAATTTAAAAGGGAGGAGAAAAACCTACACATTCACTACCATTTTTTCAAAAATTCATACATTTTTATATATTTTGTCAGCGGCACTGATACAGGATATAGGGAAATGGTATTTCAGGTTTGAATAACTTGACCTTCCACTTATTGGGACCATCTTGGCCTGACATTGAGTTCCACTATGTGGATTAGGAATTGTATCTATAAAATCACAAGCGACCACAGCCCCTGCCATAATAGGTTTCTTTGCATCTAGCCATTTCCCCAACTGTGAGCATTAACTACTTAAGAGAGAAGTCAGACTTGGAATCTAGGGTCATTAAAACTTAAAAACAAATAAAACGATGGCAACAAACAAAAATCCCTCATGATTTTCTTTTTGGTACTGGGGATTGAACTCAGGGCATCCCCGGCCCTATTTTGTATTTTGAGACTCACTGAGTAAGGCTGGATATGAACTCGTGATTACCCTGGGATTACATTACAGATCTGCGCCACCGCCCCCAGCTGACTCATGATTTTTTTTTCCTTATTTGCTGATGATCCTTTATTTTTGATTTATTCATTTATATGTGGTGTCGAAAATCGAACCCAGTGCCTCACTCAACGCCAGTGCGCTACCACTGAGCCCTAGCCCCAGCTCCTAACTCATTAAATATTTTTTAGCTACACACGGACACAATATCTTTGTTTATTCATTTTTTATATGGTGCTGAGGATAGAACTCAGTGCCTCATGTGTGCGAGGCAAGGGCTCTGCCACTGAGCCACAACCCTAGCCCCCATGATTTGATTTTTTTTTTTTAATCTTGAAATTATTATAGATTGACAGATCACGGCAAAAGAAGTTTGCCAGGAGGTCCCATGCACCCTTCACCTGTCCTCCCCAATAATAACTCAAATAACTATAGTACAATAACAAAACCAGGAAGTTGATTTTGGAACAATCCATAAGGTTTATTCAGATTTTCTCCCATTGTACATATTGGGAGGTTGTGGAACCTTTAGAAGTCGGGCCTAGTGAGAGATTTTAGATTGTTGAGGAAACGCTCTTGAAAGGTATTGTGGTACCCTGGTCTCCTTCTTTCTCTTTTGCTCCATCATCACAGAGTCAAGCTGTTCCATCATCACAAGCCTCCCTTGGGCCACTTTTTCTTTAAGTACTGATATGTTTATTATGGTATAAAGCAGTATGTTGTACACCAAATCATTTTACAGTAAAAGCATTTTGTTGTTTTTAGATATACATGTATGTATAATATTTTGATATATCATACATACATGGAGTATAACTTATTCTAATTAAGATCCCATTCTTGTGGTTGAACATGATGTGGAGTTACACTGTTCGCATATTCATATATGTGCCTAGGAAAGTTATGTCTGATTTATTCTACTGTCTTTCATATTCCCATCCCCCACCTTCCTTTCATACCCCTTTGTCTAATCCAATGAACTTCTATACTTAACCTCCTTATCTTCCCTTGTTATGCGGTAGCATCCACATATCAGAGACAACATTTGCCTTTCGTTTTTGGCTTATTTCACTTAGCACGCTAGTCTTCAGTTCCATCCATTTACCAGCAAATGCCATAATTTCATTCTTCTTTGTGGCCAAGTAATATTCTATTATATATAAATATTACATTTTCTCTATTCATTCATCTGTTGAAGGGCATTTAGGTTGGTTCCATAGCTTGGCTATTGTGAATTGAACTGCTATAAACATTGATGTGGCTGCATCACTGTAGAATGCTGATTTTAATCCTTTGCATATAAGCCAAGGAAGTAAAAGCATTTTATATATGACTACTATACAACATTTTATGTATAACCAAAGAAATCACTGCATAAATAGCTCCAACACAAAAGTGGGTTGTAATTTTTAAGTCCATTGAATTATTTGATACATAAATTATAAAATATTTTCTCTGTAGAAAATAGTAAAAATGGTAACCTTTTATAGCCACACCCAATCTTTTTAATCTCCTCTGTCCCCTATCCTAACCCCTGACAACCACTAATCTGCTCTGACTCTATAATTTTATTACTTCAAGAATTTAATATAAAGGGAATAATATATTATATGGCCTGTGGAGGTTTTTTTTTCATTCAGCATAATTTCCTTGGAATGAATATATATATATATATATATATATACACACACACACACACACATATATACATGTATAAATACATATCTATCTATCTATCTGTTTTATTGCCAAGTACTATCCAAAAGTGTAAATGTGACACAGTTTGTTTAGCCAGTCACCTGTTGAAAGGTATTTGAGTTGTTTCCAGGCTTTAGCTATTACAGTTAAAATTACTATGGATGAATATCTGTGTACAAGTTTTTGCATGAACATAGCTTTGATTTTCTCTGGGATAAGTGCTTGAGTGTAGTTGCTATATCATATGCTAAGTGCATTTTTAGTTTTAGAAGAAACCATCAAACTATTTTCCAGAGTGACTGTATCATTTTACATTTCTATCAGCAGTGTATGAGAAATTAATTCTCTGCATCCTTGCTAGCTTGGTGTTATTACTATTTTTATTTATACTTGTTAGAATTGGTATGTAATGATATTTCCCCTAAATCTCATTGCATTTCCTATATGGCTAGTGATGTTAATTTTTTGTTGTTGTTGTTGTTGTTCAGTACAAAGGATTCATTTTAAGGGTGCTCTAACTCTGAGCTACTGTTAGAGTCTGTAAACAAGTCAAAATAACACCTGGCATTTTGTCAGGGGAATGTTAAAGTTCATAAACAAATCTGGATGATGCCTGGCAAAATGCCAGAGGGAGTGGTTTGAGAAGTAACAAAACCAAGCCATTAAGTGTGGAGATTCCTGATTGGTTGACTGATGTATCTAGTTTATGTTAATTAGATAGGCTGTGTGGAATGTATAAATACTGCTCCTGTCCTGCAATAAACGGCTCCTACTCCTGCTGTATCAATGCACACAAGTTGTTCGTCACCCCCCGGTTATTTTGCTGCAGCCGGACTGCGGCAGATGGTGGCCCGTTACGGGGAGCCCCGGGACACTCGGGGGTAAGTGACGAAAAAAAGCTGCCCGTCCATAGATAGGACGGGAGCAAATCTGCTCGTCCCTAGGCAGATAGGGCGAGAGGAAAAATGACCATTTCGAGAAAATGGAGAAGATTGATACAGTATGTTTGTGTCTTGTTTTGTCTCAGTGTATTGTATTGTCTTTGTGATGAAAATATGGAAGGGGTGAGAAGTAAATTACTAAGGGAAGAAGACACCCCAGTGGAACCAAGAATAGTTAGGGCATGTGTTGATAAGAGCCCAGGAAATCTAGTCAGAAAGAAAAAGAAAGTTCACAAGAAGAAAGATTATCAGGAAAAAAGTTGCAGCAAAAGGCTATTACTGAATACTTTTCATTACCGGAGGGTGCGTGAATCGGTGCTGCGGCTGCCACGTGTGCGAGCTGGTCACAGCCCAGCAAGGATTTTCCAAGAGGCGGCGGCGACTGGCCCTTCCCCGCCTCCTGGCCGGGGAGCTGGCTCTTCCACTGCCGCGAGCCCAAATCTAGACCTGACCTGGAGGCACAGTCTCGCAGGCTCTTGCTCCCTGTGCCCAGTAGCAGTTTGAGTCTGGGACACTGCCCAGGGCCATCTGGGGCTGCCCAGGACACTACAGCCGGCAAAAGACGCTACTGGTGTCCCTGATGTTTGGTCATTTTCAATACCAATAACTAAGCTACAATGGTTCTCCCACACCTGGAAGCTGATGAGTAATGAGCACTATTAATGCTTATTTCAAATGTAAAAAACCTTGAGATAATGTACTAAATTGTTCAGAAGGTTGTTTTCTTAGTGCCTGCTGGAATACTACAGGATTTTCTTTAGCCATCCGGAGTTCCTGCTTTCGTCCCAGTGCCGGTAAAGACCAAGGTGGAAGAATTTCCAATGTTGCTGAAAACCGGACAAGACTTCAGCTGAGAAATGGACGAGACTTCGAATCAAGCTAGCTGCCTGCAGAACTTACCTGGACTGTGATTAAAGCTAGCTGTCTGCAGAACTTACCTGGACTGTGATTTACCTGGACTGTGAGTTAATCTATTGAGACACTGCTTTACCTGGACTGAGACAACAAACTGTAATCTACAACAAATTGTAACTCGGTATCTTTGCTAACAGTGTCATTGCTGGTATAATTTTTCCAAGGGCTTCTTGCATGGAGCCATCAATTGGCTTGGTATTATGGCATTTTGTATCCTCCCTTTCTGTTTGTAGCAGGTTATTTATGGTGTTTCTGTAAAAACCACTATGGTCGTTATTTAAATTAAACAAAAGGGGGAAATGTTAGAGTCTGTAAACAAGTCAAAATAACACCTGGCATTTTGTCAGGGGAATGTTAAAGTTCATAAACAAGTCTGGATGGTGCCTGGCAAAATGCCAGAGGAAGTGGTTTGAGAAGTAACAAAACCAAGCCATTAAGTGTGGAGATTCCTGATTGGTTGACTGATGTATCTAGTTTATGTTAATTAGATAGGCTGTGTGGAATGTATAAATACTGCTCCTGTCCTGCAATAAACGGCTCCTACTCCTGCTGTATCAATGCACACAAGTTGTTCGTCACCCCCCGGTTATTTTGCTGCAGCCGGACTGCGGCAAGCTACCTCCCCAGTGTTTTTAATTTTATTTTGAGACAGGGTCTCACTAAATTGACTTGAACTTGTGATTCTTCTGCCTCAACCTCCTAAGTAAGTGGGATTATAGGTATCCACTGCACCCAGTGAGTTTTAATATTTCTTTCTATATTCCAATTATAAGTCCTTTGTCAAATGTATCATTACAATTATTTTCTTCCAAACTAGCTTTTGACAGAGGTGCAAATGCAATTCAATGAAGAAAGGATATCCTTTTCAACAAATGGTGATAAAGTATTCACAGGCAAAAGGATATACAGCTCTATGCAAAAGAATGAAACTTGGGCTGGAGTTGTAGCTCAGTAGTAGAGCGCTTGCTAGCACATGTGATACACTGGGTTAGATCTTCAGCACCACATAAAAATAAATAAATAAAATAAAGGTATTATGTCCATCTACAACTAAAATAAAAAAGAACCTCAATTGTGTTAGTGAGCCTTCTGTCACTGTAACTAAATACCTGAGATGATCAATTTAACAAGAGGAAAGTTTTGTGAGTTTTTCGGTCTAAGGTTGGTTGACACCATTGTTTTTTGGCCTGCAACTAGACAGCACATTTTGATGGGAATACCCAATGGAGAAAGATTTACATGTGGCTTGGAGCAAAAGAGAAAGGAGACCAGGGTACCACAATCCCTTTCAAGGGCATTTCCCCAATAATCTAAAATCTCTCACTAGGCTCTACCTCTAAAGGTTCCACAACTTCCCAATAGTGCCATCCAGGGACGAAGCCTTTATATATGGATCTTTCAGAGGACATTTAAGGTCAAAGTATAGCATCAACTAAAACCTTATAGCTTATACAAAAATTAACTCAAAAGAGATCACAAACTTAATGTAAAATTTAAAATTATAAAACTTTTAGAAAAAAATAGGACAAAATCTTCAAGACATATAGCTGAATAGAGTGAAGGGAGAAGAAGGAGGAGGAGGAGGAAGAGGAGAAGACTTCACCACCATTAAAAACTGCCCATGTGTTCATGACTCTTGATAAAAGGATAAAATGTTACTTCCTGGGGCTGGGATTGTGTCTCAGTGGCAGAGCACTTGTCTCATACATATGAGGCACTGGGTTTGATCCTCAGCACCACATGAAAATAAATAAATAAAATGAAGGTATTGTGCCCATCTACAATTTAAATTTTTTTTTAAAAAAGTTAGTTCTTAATTATGTTTTTTGGTACCACTGATTAAACATAGAGGTGCTTAACCACTGAGCTACTTTCCCCACCCCTTTTTATTTTTCAAAACAGTGCTGTCTAGTTGCAGGCCAAAAAACAATGGTGCCAACCAACCTTAGGGCCTTGCTTAGGGCCTTGATAAATTGCTGAGGCTGGACTTGAACTCTGATTCTCCTGCCTCAGCCTTGCAAGCCATTTCAACAAATGGTGCTAAAGTATTCACAGGCAAAAGTATTCCCGATCACCACCTTGCTGGGCAACAAGTACTTTTTAAAAAGTAAAAACAAAAGGCCTATAAAATTATGGTTTATAAAAACTTTAATTTTTGTAAAAACAATAATCGTCAACCTGATCTTCTTAATACCTGAAGGAATCACCTGTCTTCATTCCCATGCTCCCTCTGGCGATGGAGATTGAACTCAAGGGCCTCACACATGGTAGTCAAGTACTATACCACTGAGCTACAAACCCAGACCTTCCATCTCTTCATGTTGCAGCTTAAAATCTATGAACGATACATCTCAAATTGGTTCTTCTGCATTTCCACCCCCCTAGCCTCATGTTTATATACAATGGAAGAAAGGCATTAGGTATGCCAAATCTTAGATTTAATGAAAGTGTATCTTGCCCTGTGACAGAGTGAGTCTACAGAAACAAATACACAAAAGACAAGATGTGTGCAGAAATTTGCCTAGCAGCTTTACTCATAATAATTCACATCTGAAATGTCTACCACCATTATACTAGATAAATAAAATCATGTAGAGTTATATTTGGGATAATTGCAACAATGATAATGAGCTCATAAACAATGTGGGAGGATTTCATTACTATTGAGCAAACACAGCCAGACACAAGAGTCTTTATTCTGTACAAATGACATTGAAGCATCAGCAAAACTAATCTATCATGATAGAAGTTAAACATTGTTATCTGGAGGAAGGTGGTGCAGGAACTGAGTTGGAAAGGACACGAAGAAACTTTGGGGTGCTGGACATGTTCCCTCTGCCTCCCCCTTGCCCCCATACTGGGGATTGAACCCGAGGGACTCTGTCCCTTAGCTACATCCCTAGGACTTTCTTATGTTCAGACAGTGTCTCAATTGGTTGCTCTGGCTGGCCTTAAACTTTCAATCCTCTTGCCTCACTTTTCTAAGGAGCTGGGATTGTAGATGTGTGCTACTGCATCTAGTGATTTTCTTTTTTTTTTTTTTAAAGGCTGAACAATATTCCATGGTGTATATATACAACATTTTCTTTATCCCTTCACTTATTGATGGACAGTTCTCTTGACTATTTTGAGTAATGCGGTAAACACAGGAATGCTGATATCTCTTTGACATCTCTTGACTGGAAAGATGATATTGATAGCTTCCTCTTCCTCTTCCATTTCCATTTCAATCTCTCAAGGCTTTCAAGCTCCTGAACTCTACACTTAAATTAATGGCTTCCTCATATCTCAATCCATTCTTTTCAGATATCTCCTCTCTCAAAAAACAGTGCCAGCAGGTTCTGAGTTTTTCAACCCATATGCCCAATGGGAAACCCTAGAGAACTTCACTGCCACCATCATCTGTCTCCAGGATTGCTGCCACAATCTTGTCAGGACTCCTCACACTGACTTGTGCCAGTACATCAGAAAGGTATTCTTTTATATGTGCTCAAGCCCATTAGTGGAGCTCAAAGAGGTGCTTGGACAGGCCCAGAATTTGCAAAATAAATAAAACAAAATATATATTCTTGGGGGAAGGGGTGTAGAGAACTAAGAGAAATCCTGAAGTTAATAAGTGAATGTGGAGACCTCATCTTCTACTGTCCTGAGTCTGGGTATTCCTTTGAGGAACTACACCCAATGCAGGGACCAGTCATTTTGTACCTTCTGCCCTTGACTGTGTGTGGAATGGATGTGTATACAGACTCAATCCTTCCAAACCTTCTTTTAATAGATGCCTTGTAGATAATGTCCCATTTTAATGCACAATTTCCCACTTAAAATACAATCATTTACATGAAAGCACTCTTAATTATGTCTTAATATAGTCATGTGCAAATCACACAAGCTCTTCAACCACATCAACAGTCTTAACCTCCCTGCTTATAACTTTTACCAAATTCTGCCAGCTCTACAAAACTCCATTTCAAGTCAGTGTGGTTATGCACCTGTAGTCCCATCTACTTGAGAGGATGGGACAGGAGGATCATGTGAGTTCAGGAGTTCCTGCAAACTTGGACAATATAGTGAGACTGTCTCTAAAATTTGCATAAATAAATAACTTCTCTAATTCAGCAGTAAGAAACAACATCTTGTTTTTGGCACCACCTACTGCCAGTAAGTGTTGGCTGCAATGCTGGAGATGCAGACCTTGGAAGGAGGAATGGAGGAGGAGAGGGGCTGGGTGAGGATTCTCTTATCTCTGTGGCTGTGGGCTGTGAATAACAGGTATGAGGAAAGATCTAGGTGAACTTGGATGGGGAAAAAGTAATAGAACACATTTTTTCCTAGTCATTAACTGAAACAGAATCTTCTATTATAAATGAAAGTTACAAAACACGTAAAATCAACAGGACCTTCATTACTAATAGAAATCACAAATGTTTTCATATCACATCAAATAGTTTGTTGTAGATACTTTAAAACATTATTATCTGAGTTGGTGATAAACATGCTTGTAATCTCAGTGACTCCAGGGGCTGAGGCAGGAGGATTGCAAGTTGGAAGGACAGCAGCCTGGGCAACATTGCAAGACCCTGTTTCAAAAAGAAAAAAAAAAGAAGAAGAAGAAGAAGAGGAAGAAGAAGGAAGAAAGAAGAAGAAGAAGAGGAAGAGGAAGAGGAGGAGGAGGAGGAGGAGGAGGAGGAGGAGGAGGAGGAGGAAGAAGAAGAAGAAGAAGAAGAAGAAGAAGAAGAAGAAGAAGAAGAAAGGTTGAGTATGTAGCTCAGTGGTAGAATTCCCCTGCATTAAATCCCTAGTACCATATACACCAAAGGGGAAAAAATCATTTATGACTCTTAGTAGTTAAAAATGATGATGATTTTTAGATATGCTGCTAGATCTTGTTTATAGCTATATTACATGGTGGCTTAAACAATATTTTGGGTAAAAATTTCAATATAATTGGGTTATTTTTTTAACCTATGTATTTTATGCAATAAAAACATTATTCTAAGAAGGGGTCCATAACTTTCACCAGATTACCCAAATAGTCCAAGAGGCCTCAGAAGGGTTGAAACTCTTCCAAATACAGCTGGCCCTATGTATCTGCAGGTTCCAAACCCTCAGTTTCAACCAGATTAAGATAAAAAATTTTGGAAAAAAAAATTGCATCTGTACAGAACATGTACAGACTTTACAGTGCAACAGCTGTTTACATCACTATTGGATTTAATTAGGTATTATAACTAATCTAGAGATGATTTAAATTACATGGGAGGATGTAAGTAGGTCCTATGCAAATACTACCCCATTTTACTTAAGGGACCTTAGCATCCTTGGAATTGGGTATCCATGATTGAGTGGGGGTTCTGAAATCAATCAGTCTCCCATGGATACCAAGGAATGACTACAGTGCAAAAGAAGTGTGGGTCAAAGATATAGCCATCGGGCTTCCCTTTGATAAAGGGGCAAGTGACTTTCAGAGGAGTGCACCAGATCCAAGGGTGGTCAGGGAGGTCTGGACTGAGATGAGCCTCATACCTGTGAATTATAAAAGTGCTGGTGCCTCTTTGTTTTTGTGTTTTTTAGTACTGGGGGTTGAAGCCAGGGATACCCTACTACTGAGCTATATCCCCAGACCTTTTTATTTTTTATTTTATGACAGGGTTTTGCTAAATTGTCCAGGCTGGTCTGGAACTTGTGATCCTACAGCCTCCTGCTGTTTCTTTTAAAGTTAAAAACAAATCAAAACTTTTTAACTGGTGAGCATAAGAGGTATGTGGGGTGGTCTCAGTTTAATGAGTTTGATTCTTTTGATTA